>NC_069501.1:113644892-113682392 GCF_027579735.1 Bombina bombina | reverse complement strand
GAAAGCGCACATGTGCGATTATATTTAATAAAATATGTTTAAAAAAATACAAAACTTTGCGCCTTTCAACAGGCGAGCTCAAGCGAACCAAACAAATATCTCCAGGCGCATCACACTTCTTTACCACCATAAAAACCTGTCTGTCTAATTTATTGTGCCTGCTTTGAGGCTAATGGAAGATTTGTAAAATTGTATTCCCCCCCCCCCCCTCTATTTTCTTTATATTTCTATTTCTATGTTGCGCTAGTGGGCTAATGAAAAATATTAAAATTGAATTTTTTTCCCTCCTATTTCTTTATATTTAGAACATTGTAAAATTATTTGAAATTAAAATCTTAAATATTTAATGATTAAAATATAAAAAATTTTTTTAATAATTTTAAACTGAAGTTCCAGCCAAAAAACAAAAGAATTCCTTGGTTTTGTTAAATTGTGCACACCAAGGAAGCTCTCAGAGGAATGACTTTTTAATGCAGTTCTCCATAGTTGTTATGGAGAACTGAATTGCACGCATTAGGAAGAGAATTTTATGTGCGCTTGGGGACAAAAAAAGGATAAAACGAGTTACTTAGGCCTAGATTTGGAGTTTGGCGTTAGCCGTGAAAACCAGCGTTAGAGGCGCCTAACGCTGGTTTTAGGCTACCTCCGGTATTTGGAGTCACTTAAAAAAGGGTCTAACGCTCACTTTTCAGCCGCAACTTTTCCATACCGCAGATCCCCTTACGTAAATTGCGTATCCTATCTTTTCAATGGGATTTTTCTAACTCCGGTATTTAGAGTCGTGTCTGAAGTGAGCGTTAGACATCTAACGACAAAACTCCAGCCGCAGGAAAAAAGTCAGTAGTTAAGAGCTTTCTGGGCTAACGCCGGTTTATAAAGCTCTTAACTACTGTGCTCTAAAGTACACAAACACCCATAAACTACCTATGTACCCCTAAACCGAGGTCCCCCCACATCGCCGCCACTCGATTAAATTTTTTAACCCCTAATCTGCTGACCGCCTAATCTGCTGACCGCCTAACACCGCCGACCCCTATATTATATTTATTAACCTCTAACCTGCCCCCCACAACGTCGCAGCCAGCTACCTACAATAATTAACCCCTAATCTGCCGACCGCAAAGCGCCGCCACCTACGTTATCCTTATGTACCCCTAATCTGCTGCCCCTAACACCGCCGACCCCTATATTATATTTATTAACCCCTAATCTTCCCCCCTCAACGTCGCCTCCACCTGCCTACACTTATTAACCCCTAATCTGCCGAGCGGACCGCACCGCTACTATAATAAAGTTATTAACCCCTAATCTGCCCTCCCTAACGTCGCCGACACCTAACTTCAATTATTAACCCCTAATCTGCCGACCGTAGCTCACCGCTATTCTAATAAATGTATTAACCCCTAAAGCTAAGTCTAACCCTAACACTAACACCCCCCTAAATTAAATATAATTTTAATCTAACGAAATTAATTAACTCTTATTAAATAAATTATTCCTATTTAAAGATAAATACTTACCTGTAAAATAAATCCTAATATAGCTACAATATAAATTATAATTACATTGTAGCTATTTTAGGATTAATATTTATTTGACAGGCAACTTTGTAATTATTTTAACCAGGTACAATAGCTATTAAATAGTTAAGAATTATTTAATAGCTACCTAGTTAAAATAATTACAAAATTACCTGTAAAATAAATCCTAACCTAAGTTACAATTAAACCTAACACTATACTATCATTAAATTAATTAAATAAAATACCTATAATTACCTACAATTAAACCTAACACTACACTATCAATACATTAATTAAATACAATATCTACAAATAACTACAATGAAATAAACTAACTAAAGTACAAAAAATAAAAAAGAACTAAGTTACAAAAAATAAAAAAATATTTACAAACATAAGAAAAATATTACAACAATTTTAAACTAATTACACCTACTCTAAGCCCCCTAATAAAATAACAAAGACCCCCAAAATAAAAAATGCCCTACCCTATTCTAAATTACTAAAGTTCAAAGCTCTTTTACCTTACCAGCCCTGAACAGGGCCCTTTGCGGGGCATGCCCCAAGAAGTTCAGCTCTTTTGCCTGTAAAAAAAAACATACAATACCCCCCCCAACATTACAACCCACCACCCACATACCCCTAATCTAACCCAAACCCCCCTTAAATAAACCTAACACTAAGCCCCTGAAGATCATCCTACCTTGTCTTCACCTCACCAGGTATCACCGATCCGTCCTGGCTCCAAAATCTTCATCCAACCCAAGCGGGGGCTGGCGATCCATCATCCGGTGGCTGAAGAGGTCCAGAAGAGGGTCCAAAGTCTTCATCCTATCCGGGAAGAAGAGGCGATCCGGACCGGCAACCATCTTGATCCAAGCGGCATCTTCTATCTTCATCCGATGACGACCGGCTCCATCCTGAAGACCTCCACCGCGGACCCATCTTCTTCCGGCGACGTCCAACTGAAGAATGACGGTTCCTTTAAGGGATGTCATCCAAGATGGCGTCCCTCGAATTCCGATTGGCTGATAGGATTCTATCAGCCAATCGGAATTAAGGTAGGAATATTCTGATTGGCTGATGGAATCAGCCAATCAGAATCAAGTTCAATCCGATTGGCTGATCCAATCAGCCAATCAGATTGAGCTCGCATTCTATTGGTTGATCGGAACAGCCAATAGAATGCGAGCTCGGAGGGCGGAGCTAGCCAGCGCCCAAAATGGTCGCAGGTGCTTAGAGCTCCGAAGTAAGGTCGGCTCTATCGCAGCATAAGCCCTAAGAAAATGTGAGTGTGGGGCAAAGAATACTGGCACTCGATCCCTGACACCTCCTAGCACTCCCGGTAACTGCCGTTAGGACCCGGGAGAACAGAGGACCCAGCCACAGCCCAGCGCGGCCTCCCGCGGCTTCTTTGGGGCCTAATTGTACCTACACAGTAAGCCCACGCACATGCTTTAAGGGCCACCAGAGGACTACAAAAGCTCAATTCCCCCCTCATCATGCAACAGAGGATTACATCTATCAGCCGATGACCAGGTGGAAGTGGGTTATCGCACCGCACGGGACTCGCAGGGTAAGTGAGAAGGGGCGGCCTGCAGTGAAACAATACATCGCAGCGTGGCAGCCATTATGGGCTAACCCCTCACAGTCCATAAACTATGCCCGCATAAAGAGATATAAGACCCGCTTGTGAAGCACCCCACTTGGCTACAGCATAAATAACCACATGGCCTAAGTACAGCCTATATACCACCTTCTATGAGATCCGTTATCCCTGCTTAGACTGTGCCCCACTAAAGAGCCTTTAATTACATCAAGCAGTTATCCCCACAGGAAAAGCATATTACTCGCAGAGGAAGCCTCATATACAGACTTATCTTTTTTCACCAGGGACAAAATTGCTTATAGTTACAGCTGCTCCCTCACGCATCAGCGCTCTCACACAGGGGCAGAATTTTCTCTCAATATGGCGACAAAAAGGGCCCCCAGGGCTGTCAAGACAAGCAAGAGCAGCTCCTCTGTAACCCCCACAGTACACAACTTTTTCAAAGCGGTGGAGTTGGCTACAACTGACCAAGCTGATGATAACATGAAAGTGCCATCTCCACCCCCAGACCTTGCACATGAAGGGACCCCAGAGACAATGATAACTAAAGCAGACCTACAGACCCTCCCTTCAAAAGAGGACTTTAATAAATTCATAGGACAAGTCAGCTCTATGATAAAAACCAGTCTATCTGAGGTCAGGAGGGAGATTAGTGAAATTGGCTCCAGAATAGCCCAAATAGAGGAAGATGCGGAACACACAGATAGAATATTAGACGACCAGATCCGCCATGTGACACAACACTCCACTATCATAAGTCAACTGCAGGACCAGGTGGAAGACCTGGATAACAGGGGGCGGCGTCAGAACATCAGAATTAGGGGGGTCCCTGAGCACATCAAGACCTCAGAACTCCTCCCATATCTACAAGTCCTATTAAATACCCTGATGGACAATGACGAGGCAGTGGAATACCCTCTAGACCGTTACCACAGAGCTCTGAGACCCCCCCCCAAAAGATTCAGACCCCCCCTAGGGACATTGTAATTAAATTCACAAGCTTTAGGGACAAAGAGAATATCCTTTCAGCTGCCAGGAAAAAATCCCCCATTTCACATAATGGGTGCACCTTACAAGTTTATGCAGACCTCAGCCAGCTGACCCTGGGTAAAAGAAGGGAGGCCAGGTATCTTACACTACACCTAAGAGATCTCGGGATCCCCTATAGATGGGGTTTCCCCTTTAGCTTAAGAGTGTTGAAGGACAATACCACTGTGGTTTACAGGACAGCGGAGGATCTGGAGGACTTTTGCTCGCTCCTTAAAATTCCGAAACCCAGCCTTCCAGCCCTTCAGGAGAGCCCAAAGGAACAGCGCACATCAAACTCATGGAGACAGGAGTGGACTCAGGTCCCCTACAGGAGGAAAAACAGACCATCAGCAAAGAATCCCGATAACCAGGAGGTGACCACTTGACTTGTGGAACTTTTCTGGCAGTAGCATTTTGCCGCATCAGGCCCGCAGTTTGGCGAGGCTTTCTCCCTCTTTTATTGTGTCCCTCACTGGACTTATGAAGGGAGGACATGAAAGAACTTTCACCGTTTACCTTACCCTTTACACTACTGGAATATGTAAAGTATAGTTTCTACTTATATACTTTAAGTTTGGTTGTTATACAAAATGTATGCTCAAACAATGTTAGGTTGTTCTGTTTTATATAGCCATTGGGGGGGTGTAGTATGCCAGAAAGAGAAATATATATTTGGCTTAGTCTTACGCAATAGGGGTACTGATGCAGTTAAATGTAAATGATGCCATAAGGCTATGTTACTACATCTAAGACAATGTAACTGGAACATTAGTCCCAAGAAACTAAGACTCTATTGCCGATCTGCTACCACAAGGTGTAGCAGTTACTTATTCCCCTCAACCTCTAGTTAGTCACCAGAGGCATAGGATGCTTCTAGTTAGTGCTCAAGTTTTACAGTTAAAATATGTTTATGTTTGTATGGTTTTCGTTAATTGTGCATCTTACCATTGCAGATATACTCTTTTCAACCCTTCCCCTTTGGACCCTCCGCCCCATATCCCTCATCCCTGGCCCGGCCGGAGCCACAGATCCCTCACAACGGTTCACTGTCAGGTAATCCATTCAATCACCACATTTCACTGGAACTCAGCCACCACACCCATCAGACCACAATCATGTCTAATGCTCCACTCACATAGCAGAATAGTATGGCTTTATTAGGAAACCAGAGAACCCTCCACGCGGGACAACACCGCATTAAACTTGTCTCTCAAAACACAAAGGGACTGAATTCCCCCACAAAGCGGTCCGTCGCGCTCTCTTGCTTTAAAAAGGCCAGAGCGGATTTGGTTTTCGTGCAGGAAACACACTTTTCGAGGGACAACTCCCCCCGGTTCACAAATAGGGATTACCCTACTACATATTTAGCTTCGCAAACAGATAAACGGGGGGGAGTGGGAATCCTAATCCATAGGTCATTGCCGTTCCAGCTGTCCACTTTGGAGGCGGACACTGGTGGTAGATGGCTTATCCTCATTGGCCTCCTATATAACCGACCAATTACTTTGGTCAATGTATATGCCCCGAACCTGAAACAGGCTCAATTTTTCAAAAAGATAACAAACAAGATACTGCAGGTCCAGAAAGGATCATTAATTATAGCTGGCGACTGTAATGTGGCACTGGAGCCGGAAGTAGACTGTTCCCAGGGTCGAGGCAGCATCCCCATTAAAACACTCCAAGACATCAGATCATTCACTCATAAACTTGCCCTGATAGATATATGGAGGGTTAAGCACCCGAGCCAGCAAAACTATACTTTCTTCTCTAACCCTCACAAGCACTATTCGCGCATTGATTACATCTTCACAGATCAAAGCACCTATAGTTTAGTGAAAGACGCTGATATTGAGCCCACTAGTTGGTCGGATCTCGCTGCAGTGTCAGCAACCTTAAATTGGTCTGATAAACCCCTGACCCCCTATACATGGAGATTAGATGAATCCCTGTTAAAAAACCCAGTTTTTTCTAAGCATATAGCAGAAAGGATAAAAGAATATTTCGCTCTCAATAGCACCCCAGATATTTCCCCGCACACACTATGGGAAGCCCACAAATGTGTCATTAGGGGGGAAATGATCAAACATAAGGCAGGTCTGACTAAACGGTACCGGGAAACCTATAACTGTATGATACAAAAGATCAGAGAGATAGAACAACGCCACAGGGTATCCCCGACGGATGGGTCCATAACAGACGAGCTCAGAAAGGCCAGAAATTACTAAATAGCCTAATATATAAAGAAGCCCAATCTAAAGCGCTATACCTTAACAAAATGTATCTAGCCAACTCCAATAAGATAGGGCCTTCCCTGGCGAGATCCCTTAGGGAGCAGAAGCTTAACTCGTTTGTACACAGCATAACTGACTCGGCCGGCCACCAAGCCTTAGGCAGCCACCAAATCGTAGAACAATTCAGAGCGTATTATAGCAAACTATATAACCTGCCGCAACCGCCACTAGCAGCGAATCCTATGGCGCGAGAACAATACATAGCGGAGGCTGACCTCCCGGCCCTCTCAGCAGAACAATCGCAGAATTTAGAAGCTCCCATCACGTCCTCAGAAGTACTCTTAGCAATAAAATCCCTTCCCCCACGCAAAAGTCCTGGCGGGTTTACAAACTTATACTACAAAAATTATAGACAGCTCTTGGCCCCGCACTTAACATCCATGTTTACAGCAATAGACACAAAACAATCGTGGCCCAAGTGTAACTTAGAAGCTCATGTCATAGTCCTGCCGAAGGCGGATAGGGACCCCCAAAAAGTAGAGAATTATAGGCCTATATCTTTGCTCAATTCTGATATTAAGATTTATGCAAAAATTTTAGCAACCCGCCTGAATTCAATTCTCCCTCAAATAATCCATGTAGACCAGACGGGGTTTATCCCAGGGAGGGAGGCGCGGGATAACACCATTAGGGTAATCCAACTAATAGAGCACACCAGCCGGTCGGAAACTCCTTCTATATTAATATCCACTGACGCGGAGAAAGCTTTCGACCGGCTGGACTGGCAGTTTCTGCGCTCGTGCCTGTCCGCCTTTGGCTTGGGCGACCTAATGACCAGTAGAATCCTTAGCTTATATACCCAACCTTCAGCGAAAATAAAGGCCAATGGTGTTCTATCTGATAGCTTTGGAATCGGTAACGGCACGAGGCAGGGTTGTCCCCTGTCCCCGCTCCTCTTTGCCATATCCATGGAGGTGCTGGCCTCACATATTCGACGCAACCCCAGAATAACAGGCATAACATTGGGCCCTAACACCTATAAGCTAACCCTTTACGCGGATGATGTCCTTGTACTCTTGACATCCCCAAGCACATCACTTACTTACTTACTAGAAGAATTTGATCATTTTAGTGCACACACAAATTTCCTTATTAATGCGCAGAAGTCAGAAGTCCTAAACATTAACTTAAAAAAACAATCTTACGAAGCCCTACGCCTTTGTTGCCCATATAAGCTTCACCATGACAAACTTAAGTACTTAGGGATACAGCTCACGCCAACATGCAACAAACTATTTAAGCACAATTACATTCCTCTCATGCACAAACTCAAAAAGGAACTTGACAATTGGCAACATAAACCAATCTCGTGGTGGGGCCGGATACAGGCTGTCAAGATGACTGCCCTCCCGCAGATTCTCTATATATTACAAACTGTACCAATACACTTACCCCATACTTACATAAGCCAAATACAAACAATGCTAAACTCCTTCATCTGGGGAAATATTAAACCGCGTATTAGCAGGAAACTCATCACAGCCCCATTGGGAGAGGGAGGACTGGGAGTCCCGTCAATACTGGCATACCACCAGGCTGTAGTTATGCAGAGGGTAATTGAATGGCACAATACAACAAACACTAAGGCTTGGGCATCCATTGACTCTTTCCTCTTAAAGACACCAAGTATTGGCCCACTTAGCTGGGTTAAAAACACGGCCAGACCCCCCATGGTGGGGCAATCCCTGCTCTATGGCCACTTATTCAGAACTTAGGACAGGATCCGCTCCAAAATAAAAGGCATTTCATCCCCCATCTCCCCAATGTCACCAATATCATATAATGCAGAGTTTGTGGGGGGCTTATTGGCAGAGAAACCTAACCTGGCGGGAGGAGAACACACAACACCATTTGTTAACCTGGTATCTAACAACAGGATGTGGATCCGTTGGATCGATGTCCCATATCTGGTGGCAATGCGCCTCTATATCCCCATTTTGGAGGAGAGTAGAGATGGCCCTTAGGGAACTACTAGGGGCATCATTTAATTTATCACCTTCCCTTGCCCTTTTAAATCTAAAACCGGAAAAAATATGCAAATATAAATGGAAATTAACACAAATCAGTTTAAATAGCGCCAGGGCCCTGGTTGCTCGACACTGGAGATCTGCACGCATCCCTGAGATACAGGAATGGATCTCCCTCACCTCAGAACTTTTAGCTGCGGAGGAGTACTCCTATTATCGGACCGGCAACTTAACTTTTTTCCACAATGTCCAGTTTTCCTGGGACTGCCTTTCCAAAACCCTCCAGTCACCGGAGGTCCCCGTTTTTTCGGACACGCCGTAACTTAATAGGGCGCCCCGGCCGGGCATCCCCTCCCCTTGCCTCTCCCCCCCCCGCCCTTTTCCTTCCCCTACTTCCCATCTTTGCACAACAGGCTATGATTCTTTAGGGGATGTAGATGTAGTTATTTGCATGCATGGTATAGACAGTTAAATGCAGTATGTTATGTATATTTGTACTGGAGAGAAAGGACTTCAGCTTTACAGCATTTATTGATATCAGCCTTTTTCCGGGTCTTTGCATACATGAACAGAGACAAAGCAGAGGAGACCTTTCCACGATGTATCTCTCCATGGGCCACCAGTACAAACCCCTATTCTCAAAATCGACCCTCACACATGTGTGAACTATTGTGAATGTGGCCACCCTTTTGAACTATTATGCATCTCTTGGATTGTAACAATTCATTGTAGTCTCTGAGTCTTACATAGATTAACATGCTGTAATGCTTTTGTTTTTCAATAAAAGTTTTCAAAAAAAAAAAGAATGCGAGCTCAATCTGATTGGCTGATTGGATCAGCCAATCGGATTGAACTTGATTCTGATTGGCTGATTCCATCAGCCAATCAGAATATTCCTACCTTAATTCCGATTGGCTGATAGAATCCTATCAGCCAATCGGAATTCGAGGGACGCCATCTTGGATGACGTCCCTTAAAGGAACCGTCATTCTTCAGTTGGACGTTGCCGGAAGAAGATGGGTCCGCGGTGGAGGTCTTCAGGATGGAGCCGGTCGTCATCGTATGAAGATAGAAGATGCCGCTTGGATCAAGATGGTTGCCGGTCCGGATCGCCTCTTCTTCCCGGATAGGATGAAGACTTTGGACCCTCTTCTGGACTTCTTCAATTGATGTCTAGCCCCCGCTTGGGTTGGATGAAGATATCGGAGCCAGGACGGATCGGTGATACCCGGTGAGGTGAAGACAAGGTAGGATGATCTTCAGGGGCTTAGTGTTAGGTTTATTTAAGGGGGGTTTGGGTTAGATTAGGGGTATGTGGGTGGTGGGTTGTAATGTTGGGGGGGGGGTATTGTATGTTTTTTTTACAGGCAAAAGAGCTGAACTTCTTGGGGCATGCCCCGCAAAGGGCCCTGTTCAGGGCTGGTAAGGTAAAAGAGCTTTGAACTTTAGTAATTTAGAATAGGGTAGGGCATTTTTTATTTTGGGGGTCTTTGTTATTTTATTAGGGGGCTTAGAGTAGGTGTAATTAGTTTAAAATTGTTGTAATATTTTTCTTATGTTTGTAAATATTTTTTTATTTTTTGTAACTTAGTTCTTTTTTATTTTTTGTACTTTAGTTAGTTTATTTCATTGTAGTTATTTGTAGGAATTGTATTTAATTTATTTATTGATAGTGTAGTGTTAGGTTTAATTGTAGGTAATTGTAGGTATTTTATTTAATTAATTTAATGATAGTATAGTGTTAGGTTTAATTGTAACTTAGGTTAGGATTTATTTTACAGGTAATTTTGTTATTATTTTAACTAGGTAGCTATTAAATAGTTCTTAACTATTTAATAGCTATTGTACCTGGTTAAAATAATTACAAAGTTGCCTGTCAAATAAATATT
Organism: Bombina bombina; assembly: GCF_027579735.1. NCBI lineage: Eukaryota > Metazoa > Chordata > Amphibia > Anura > Bombinatoridae > Bombina > Bombina bombina. The sequence continues at coordinate 113,672,084 of NC_069501.1, read as the reverse complement.
AATCCTAAAATAGCTACAATGTAATTATAATTTATATTGTAGCTATATTAGGATTTATTTTACAGGTAAGTATTTAGCTTTAAATAGGAATAATTTATTTAATAAGAGATAATTAATTTCGTTAGATGTAAATTATATTTAACTTAGGGGGGTGTTAGTGTTAGGGTTAGACTTAGCTTTAGGGGTTAATACATTTATTAGAATAGCGGTGAGCTCCAGTCGGCAGATTAGGGGTTAATAATTGAAGTTAGGTGTCGGCGATGTTAGGGAGGGCAGATTAGGGGTTAATACTATTTATTATAGGGTTAGTGAGGCGGATTAGGGGTTAATAACTTTATTATAGTAGCGCTCAGGTCCGCTCGGCAGATTAGGGGTTAATAAGTGTAGGCAGGTGGAGGCGACGTTGTGGGGGGCAGATTAGGGGTTAATAAATATAATATTGGGGTCGGCGATGTTAGGGCAGCAGATTAGGGGTACATAGGGATAATGTAAGTAGCGGCGGTTTACGGAGCGGAAGATTAGGGGTTAATAATAATACGCAGGGGTCAGCGATAGCGGGGGCGGCAGATTAGGGGTTAATAAGTGTAAGGTTAGGGGTGTTTAGACTCGGGGTACATGTTAGAGTGTTAGGTGCAGACGTAGGAAGTGTTTCCGCATAGCAAACAATGGGGCTGCGTTAGGAGCTGAACGCGGCTTTTTTGCAGGTGTTAAGTTTTTTTTCAGCTCAAACAGCCCCATTGTTTTCTATGGGAGAATCGTGCACGAGCACGTTTTTGAGGCTGGCCGCTTGCGTAAGCAACTCTGGTATCGAGAGTTGAAGCTGCGTTAAATATGCTCTACGCTCCTTTTTTGGAGCCTAACGCAGCCTTTATGTGGACTCTCAATACCAGAGTTATTTTTATGGTGCGGCCAGAAAAAAGCTGGCGTTAGATTTTCGGGTCGTTACCGACAAAACTCCAAATCTAGCCGTATGAGATTAAACAAGGCGCACAGTAGATGATCTGACAGAAGCAATATAATTAAACCTTTTTTCAGGCGCACAAAAGCAAGTAGGAGAGCACGATGCAACTAGTTGAATTTTACAGACCATTTTTTTTTTTAAGAGTATTAAGGTGCATAATCACATTGATAAAACAGGATATTACAATCGTGTGTGCATTTCAAGGAGCAAAAGAGAGAGGTTGGCTAATTTTTGTTTGATAAACCAAGCCCATAGTGCTGCAATGACGCACAAGCTCCTTAGCTTAACTCCTTGTTTTTCAAGAAAGGATATCAAGAGAAAGAAAACTAAATAGTTAACACAAGTAAATGGGAAAGTTATTTAAAATTACAATCCATCAGAATCATGAAAGAAAGAAAAATGTTTATGTCCCTTTAAGCACCTTTTTTTGTCTGAAAATTCTGAAGTAAGACTGAAACAAATAGAGAGGAATCATCAGTGTAATTGCCAATAATACTCAAGAGGCAAAATTAGCTACTGAACATTAGTATGAAAAACATAATTTATGCTTACCTGATAAATTTCTTTCTTTCCGGATATGGTGAGTCCACGGAATCATCAATTACTAGTGGGAATATGACTCCTGGCCAGCAGGAGGAGGCAAAGAGCACCACAACAAAGCTGCTATATCTGTCACTTCCCTTACCCATAATCCCCAGTCATTTGGCCGAAGGAAAAATGGAAAAAGATGATAACACCAAATACAAAAGTGTAGAGGTGTCTGAGGTTTTAGAAAAAATAACTGTCTTAAATAAAGGGTGGGCCGTGGACTTACCATATCCGGAAAGAAATAAATTAATCAGGTAAGCATAAATTATGTTTTCTTCCCTAAGATATGGTGAGTCCATGGAATCATCAATTACTAGTGGGAATCAATACCCAAGTTAGAGGACACAGATGATAAGGGAGGGACAAGACAGGTAGACCCAAACAGAAGGCACCGCCGCTAGAAGAACCCTTCTCCCAAAAGAAGCCTCAGCTGAGGCAGAAGTATCAAATCTATAAAACTTTTAAAACGTATGCAAAGAGGACCAAGTTGCAGCCTTGCAAATCTGTTCCACAGAAGATTCATTTTGAACTGCCCAGGAAGAAGAAACAGTCCTCGTGGAATGAGCAGTGATTCTCTCAGGAGGTTGCTGTCCAGCAGTCTCATAGGCCAAGCGAATAATACTCCTTAGCCAAAGAGAAAGAGGTAGCCATAGCTTTCTGACTCTTGCGCTTCCCAGAAAAACAAACAAACAAAGCAGAACACGGATGAAAGTCCTTAGTCGCCTGAAGATAGAACTTCAATGCACGCACAACATCTAGGTTATGCAATAAACACTCCTTAGGAGAAGGATTAGAACACAAAGAAAGAACCACAATCTCCTGATTAATATTCTTGTTGGAAACAACCTTAGGTAGGAAACCTAATTTAGTACGTAAAACCACCTTTTTAAGATAAGGAGAATCAAACTGCAGAGCTGAGAGTTCTGAAACTCTCCGAGCAGAAGAAATAGCAACAAGAAACAAAACCTTCCAAGATAACATCTTGATATCCAAGGAATGCATAGGTTCAAACGGAGCCTGCTGTAAAAATAAGAACAAAGTTAAGACTCCAGAGAGGAGTAACGGGTGTAAACACAGGCCTAATCCTAACCAAGGCCTGACAAAAAGATTGCACGTCTGGCGCATCCACCAAACGCTTATGCAACAAAATAGACAGCGCAGAAATCTGACCTTTCAGAGTACTAGCTGACAAACCCTTCTCCAGACCCTCCTGGAGAAAAGACACAATCCTAAGATATTTACGCCATATCTTATAGTAAATCTTTCTTGTAACAGGCTTACGAGCCTGTGACTCTGAAAACCCACGCTAAGATAAAATCAAGCGTTCAATCTACAAGCAGTCAGATTCAGAGAAACGAGATTTTGATGAAGAAAAGGACCCTGAAGTAAAAGGTCCTTCCTCAGAGGGAGTCTCCACGGAGGTAGAGACGACATTTCTCCTATATCTGCATACCAGATCCTGCAAGGCCACGGTGGTGCTATGAGAATCACCGACACCCTCTCCTGCTTGATCCGAGCAATGACTCTTGGCAGGAGAGCAAACGGAGAAAATATGTATGCTAGACTGAAATTCCAAGGGACCACCAGAGCATCTATCAAGAAAGCCTGTGGGTCCCTTGACCTTGAGCCATACCTCAGAAGCTTGGCATTTTGCAGAGAAGCCATGAGATCCAGTTCTGGCCACCCCAAATTGAGGATTAAACTGGAAAATACTTTCTGATGGAGTTCCCACTCCCCCGGATGAAAGTTCTGTCGGCTCAGAAAATCTGCCTCCCAACTGTCCACTCCTGGGATGTGGATCGCAGAAAGACAACCGTTGTGAGACTCCGCCCACTGGATTATCCAGGCCACCTCTGACATGGCCAAGGAACTCTGAATTCCCCTCTGGTGGTTGATGTACGCCACCAATGTTAAGTTGTCCGACTGGAACCTGATAAACCGGGCTAAGGCTAACTGAGGCCAGGCCAGTAGAGCAATGAAAATCACTCAGTTCTAGAATGTTTATAGCGAGAACTGACTCCTCCCGAGTCCAAAGACCCTAAGTCTTCAATGACCCCCAAAATGCTGCCCAACTTAGAAGGCTGGCATCTGTGGTCACGATCACCCAGGAAGGTCTGTGAAAGCAAGTCCCTTGGGAGAGGTGTTCCTGAGACAACCACTACAGAAGAGATTCCGTTATTGCATGATCCAGAACTATTTGCGGAGACAGATCCACAGAGTCCCCGTTCCATTGCCTTAACATGAATAACTGCAGAGGTCTGAGATGGAACCGAGCAAACGGAATGATGTCCATGGAAGTTACCATCAGACCAATTACTTCCTACATTTTCTTTAATAATGCATCCAATTTCTTATCCATTGGATCCTTAAAAAAACTATCCTCTATGGGAATAGTGGTCCTTTTAGCCAAAGTGGAAATAGCTCCTTCCACCTTAGAAACTGTTTGCCATGACTCCTTAATAGAGTCAGCTATAGGAAACATTTTCGTAAAAATAGGAGATGGAAAAAAAGGAATACCAGGTTTCTCCCACTCCTGTGCAATAATCTCAGAAGCATGGTCTGGAACAGGAAATACCTCCACCGCAGAGGGAACATCAAAATACTTGTTCAGCTTACTAGACTTCTTAGGGTTAACAACGATAGTAGTATCAGAGTCATCCAAGGTAGCCAAGACCTCCTTAAGTAACAAGCGCAGGTGTTCCAGCTTAAATCTGAAGGACACAACTTCACCATAAGTAGAAGGAATTATACTGCCTGAATCGGAAATTTCACCCTCAGATGCAACCGAAGAATCTTCATCCTCAAAATTCTGAGAGGAAATACTTTGATTAGCCACCTCAGGATCAGAAACCTTACTTAATGTTTCTTTAAATTTCCTTTTGCGTTTTCCCTGCAGCCTGGGAAAAGCAGACAGCGCCTCAGATACCGCAGAAGATACCTGGGCAGCAATATCTTACAAATTAACTCCAGACGGAGCATGAGAGGAAACGCAGGGCACGGCATGTGCAGATGAATAGGATTGGGACGCTTGAGGAGAAAGCTGCGGCATATCTGAAACAGGAGGCTCCCGAACAGCATCCGCCTTAGCTAATGATGGCTCAGGGTCAAAAAGTCTATTTCTATAAGCTAAAGTTCTTTCAATACATGAAGAACAAAAAGGTACTGGGGGTTTCACCTGGGCATCAAAACATAAGCTACAAGTCACATCCTGTGGCTTTTTTTTTTCATAAGGCCCTTCGATTAGGTGTAATTAGTTTAAATCTTTGATAATTTCTTTTTTATTTTTTGTAATTTAGTGTTTATTTTTTTGTGTAACTTAGTGTTTGTTATTTTTTGTAACTTAGTTGTTAGTTTTTTGTAACAGTAATTTTTTAGTGTAGATTTCAATTATTTGAGTAGGGTTAGGTGTTTAAATATATAATATAGTTAATTTAATTTGTAGTTTAATGTAATTTTAGTATAAAAGTTAGGTTAGAATTATTATTAATTTAATATAGTTTAATGTACTTTTACTATAAAAGTTAGGGTAGATAATTTAATATAGTTTAATGTAATTTTATTATAAAAGTTAGGGTAGATTAATTATTAATTTAATATAGTTTAATGTAATTTTATTATAATGGTTAGGGTAGGTTAATGAATATTTTAATATAGTTTAATGTAATTTAAGTATAATAGTTAGGGTAGATTTATTAATAGTTTAATATAGTTTAATGTCATTTTAGTATAATAGTTAGGGTAGGTTAATAAATAGTTTAATATAGTTTAATGTAATTATAGTATAATAGTTAGGGTAGGTTAATTATTAGTTTAATATAGTTTAATTTAATTTTAAAGGTAAGTTTAAATTTATTATAACATAGGGATGAGTTAATATTTAATATAAAGTTAGCGGGTTGTTAGGTTTAGGGGTTAATAGGTTAATTTAGTTTATGGCGATGTGGGGGGCTGGCAGTTTAGGGGTTAATAACTATTTAGTTGCGGTGGGCTCCGGGAGCGGCGGGATAGTGGTTAATAATATAATGTAGGTGGCGGTGGTGTAGGGGGCAGCAGATTAGGGGTTAATAACATAATGTAGGTGGCGGTGGGCTCCGGGAGCAGAGGAATAGGGGTTTATAACTTTATTAGAGAGGCGGTGGGCTCCAGGAGCGGCAGTTTAGGGGTTAATAACTTTATTTAGTTGTGGCGGGGTCGAGGAGCGGCGGGATAGGGGTTAAACATTTTAGTATAGTGTGGGTGTTTAGTGGGTGTTTAGTAACAGTATACAAATAAAGCTGAGAAAAAGCCGAAGAGCAGCGAGATCGATGACTGTTAGTTAACAACAGTCCGCTGCTCATCGCCCAGTACTTGGTGCGCGGCTTTTTGACAGCTTTTTTGTTAAATATGGAGATCGTATTCAGGTCCGCGGCCGCGATGTTAGGCGAGCGTATTGGTGCCGGCAAATGCAGCACAGTTGACGGCTTGATAAATAGGCCCCTATAGCTCAGCAGAATTACTGAGGTGCCCTACCTGTCCTGCAACCCGCAGCAAACTGTGGGAAAAAAACGATCCCGTTTACAATCCTGATTCAAGAGAAGCAAGAAGCCTTCTAAACAGCAAAGCCATCTGAAATATGCGCACCTCAGGCCTTTTTTTTTTTTTTTTTTTATAAACAACTTTCTTGAAAAACAGGTTTAAAAACAAACAATAATACCCCCCAAAAAAGTACATAATCCGTTTAAAAACGGATCCTCGCTGAGCCATCAATAAAATAAATAAATGCTTACACTAACAGTGCCTGCAAAAACTGCCATAGAAACCTGCACATTGACAGGAATAATAAAAATACGTCCCCCTGCAGCGTTTCAGCTGAATAAGTGCCAAATTTTTCCCTGCTACATAGAAAAATAAAACTGGCACTTACCTTAAAGTGAATGTCAATTTTGATGCTAAAGTGCCCGTTTTTTTTAACTTTCGTTTAAAAACAGGGGCACTTTAATTCATCAAAATTTACATTTCACTCCTGTTGAGAAAAAAAAAACTTACCTTTTAATCTTCACAGCAGCTCCAGCTTCCACCACCCATCGCAAAGCCTCTTCCTGGGTCTAAAATGAGGAATCCGGCTTTGAATCAGACACTGATTCCCCCAGGGGGACAGCCGTGATTGGAGGATGACCTATCCATAATTTCTGATGTCAGAAATGGCTTGCAACAACCGGAGGAAGCTGGAGATGCTGTGAAGTTTAAAAGGTAAGTTTTTTTTTTCAACAGGAGTGAAATGTAAATTTTGATGAATTAAAGTGCCCCTGTTTTTAATCAAATTTTTTAAAACCGGGCACTTTAGCATCAAAATTGCCATTCACTTTAATATTTATCTGTCTGGCAGTAGGACAGCTCACCTGGTTTGAGAGGATGCCATCCCTCACATGGACCTGTGGAAATACAGAAAGACTGAGTAAATAGGGCAGCAAAATGTTTTGGGAAAACGCAGTGAGGATTGTACCCCACAAGTTCCCAATTGCTCAAAAGCCACCACTGCCCTACTGAAGAGACTGACATGGGGTAAGGCTAGACCCTTTAGAAAGATCAGAGCAAACCTACTCTGCTTTAAAATAAAAAAAAATCTTGATTGTAGATCAGACACCAAAACTTCACCTCCTCCTTGCACCGCAGGCAAAGAGAATGATTGGGGATTTTTGGTAAGGGAAGTATCATATATAGCAGTTTTGCTGTGGTGCTCTTTGCCTCCTCCTGCTGGCCAGGAGTGATATGATTGATGATTCCCTGGACTTACCATATCTTAGGAAAGAAAGCTGTATTAATTTAAATATCTTTTACATCTAATTTTTTTGGGTAAAAAAGTACGTTGCTCTTTCATACACATTTTTTTGAAAGGGAAATTAAACCCAAATTTTCTCTGTCACAAATCAGATTTGCTTCATTCTCTTGGTATCCTTTGTTAAAGCAATTTACTACTTGCAATTAGCTGAACACATTGTGTAAACCAAGGACAAGACCAATCAGCAGCTAATAACCAGTAGTATTTTGCTTCTCCTGAGCTTACCTAGGTATGCTTTTCAAACAAAGATACCAAGGAAAATAAGCAAATTAGAGAATAGATGTAAAATGGAATGTTGTTTAAACTATCATGCATGTCATGACACTAACCCCAAATTTTTTTCTTTCATGATTCAGATAGAGCATGCAATTTTGAGCAACTTTCTAATTTACTCCTATCATCAATTTTTCTTCATTCTCTTGGTATATTTATTTAAAAAGCAGGAATGTAAAGTTTAAGAGCCGGCCCATATTTGGTTGAGAACATGGGTTATGCTTGTTTATTGGTTTGCTAAATGTAGTCATCAATAAGCAAGCGCTATCCAGGGTGTGAACCTAAAATGGGCTGGCTCCTAAGGTTTAAAATTACTGCTTTTAAAATAAAGATAGCAAAAGAATGAAGAAAAATTGATAGTAGGGGTAAATTAGAAAGTTGCTTAAAATTGCATGCTGTATCAGAATCATTAAAAAACAGAATTTATGCTTACCTGATAAATTACTTTCTCCAACGGTGTGTCCGGTCCACGGCGTCATCCTTACTTGTGGGAATATCTCTTCCCCAACAGGAAATGGCAAAGAGTCCCAGCAAAGCTGGCCATATAGTCCCTCCTAGGCTCCGCCCACCCCAGTCATTCGACCGACGGACAGGAGGAAAAAATAGGAGAAACCATATGGTACCGTGGTGACTGTAGTTAGAGAAAATAATTCATCAGACCCGATTAAAAAACCAGGGCGGGCCGTGGACCGGACACACCGTTAGAGAAAGTAATTTATCAGGTAAGCATAAATTCTGTTTTCTCCAACATTGGTGTGTCCGGTCCACGGCGTCATCCTTACTTGTGGGAACCAATACCAAAGCTTTAGGACACGGATGAAGGGAGGGAGCAAATCAGGTTACCTACACGGAAGGCACCACGGCTTGCAAAACCTTTCTCCCAAAAATAGCCTCCGAAGAAGCAAAAGTATCGAATTTGTAAAATTTGGCAAAAGTGTGCAGTGAAGACCAAGTCGCTGCCTTACATATCTGATCAACAGAAGCCTCGTTCTTGAAGGCCCATGTGGAAGCCACAGCCCTAGTGGAGTGAGCTGTGATTCTTTCAGGAGGCTGCCGTCCGTTAGTCTCGTAAGCCAATCGGATGATGCTTTTAAGCCAAAAGGAAAGAGGTAGAAGTCGCTTTTTGACCTCTCCTTTAACCAGAATAAACAACAAACAAGGAAGATGTTTGTCTGAAATCTTTTGTAGCTTCTAAATAGAATTTTAGAGCACGGACTACGTCCAAATTGTGTAACAAACGTTCCTTCTTTGAAACTGGATTCGGACACAAAGAAGGTACAACTATCTCCTGGTTAATATTTTTGTTAGAAACAACCTTTGGAAGAAAACCAGGCTTAGTACGCAAAACCACCTTATCTGCATGAAACACCAGATAGGGCGGAGAACACTGCAGAGCAGATAACTCTGAAACTCTTCTAGCAGAAGAAATAGCAACCAAAAACAAAACTTTCCAAGATAACAACTTAATGTCTATGGAATGTAGAGGTTCAAACGGAACCCCTTGAAGAACTGAAAGAACTAGATTTAAACTCCAGGGAGGAGTCAAAGGTCTGTAAACAGGCTTGATCCTAACCAGAGCCTGAACAAATGCTTGAACATCTGGCACAGCTGCCAGTCATTTGTGTAGTAAGACAGATAAAGCAGAAATCTGTCCTTTTAGAGAACTCGCAGATAATCCTTTATCCAAACCTTCTTGCAGAAAGGAAAGAATCTTAGGAATTTTTATCTTATTCCATGGGAATCCCTTGGATTCATACCAGCAGATATATCTTTTCCATATTTTATGGTAAATCTTTCTAGTTACCGGTTTTCTGGGCTGAACCAGAGTATCTATCACAGAATCTGAAAACCCACGCTTTGATAGAATCAAGCGTTCAATCTCCAAGCCGTCAGCTGGAGGGAGACCAGATTTGGATGTTCGAATGGACCCTGAACAAGAAGGTCCTGTCTCAAAGGTAGCTTCCATGGTGGAACCGATGACATATTCAACAGGTCTGCATACCAAGTCCTGCGTGGCCACGCAGGAGCTATAAAGATCACCGAGGCCCTCTCCTGTTTGATCCTGGCTACCAGCCTGGGAATGAGAGGAAACGGTGGGAACACATAAGCTAGGTTGAAGGTCCAAGGTGCTACTAGTGCATCCACTAGAGTCGCCTTGGGATCCCTGGATCTGGACCCGTAGCAAGGAACCTTGAAGTTCTGACGAGACGCCATTAGATCCATGTCTGGAATGCCCCATAAATGAGTCAACTGGGCAAAGATCTCCGGGTGGAGTTCCCACTCCCCCGGATGGAATGTCTGACGACTCAGATAATCCGCTTCCCAGTTTTCCACACCTGGGATGTGGATCGCAGATAGATGGTAGGAGTGATCCTCCGCCCATTGTATTATTTTGGTCACTTCTTTCATCGCCAGGGAACTCCTTGTTCCCCCCTGATGATTGATATACGCAACAGTCGTCATGTTGTCTGATTGGAATCTTATGAATCTGGCCTTTGCAAGCTGAGGCCAAGCCCTGAGAGCATTGAATATCGCTCTTAGTTCCAGAATGTTTATCGGGAGAAGAGACTCTTCCCGAGACCATAGTCCCTGAGCTTTCAGGGATTCCCAGACCGCGCCCCAGCCCACTAGACTGGCGTCTGTCGTGACAATGACCCACTCTGGTCTGTGGAAGCTCATTCCCTGGGATAGGTGGCCCAGGGTTAGCCACCAACGCAGTGAATCTCTGGTCTTCTGATCTACTTGAATCACTGGAGACAAGTCTGTTCAGCACTGTTTCAGCATGCACAGTTTTAATGGTCTTAGATGGTCTTAGATGAATTCGCGCAAAAGGAACTATGTCCATTGCTGCAACCATCAACCCTATTACTTCCATGCACTGAGCTATGGAAGGACGTGGAACAGAATGAAGAACTTGACAAGCGCTTAGAAGTTTTGACTTTCTGACATCTGTCAGAAAAATCTTCATTTCTAAGGAATCTATTATTGTTCCCAAGAAGGGAACTCTTGTTGACGGAGACAGAGAACTTTTTTCTATGTTCACCTTCCATCCGTGAGATCTGAGAAAGGCCAGAACGATGTCTGTATGAGCCTTTGCTTTTGAAAGGGAAGATGCTTGTATTAGAATGTCGTCCAAGTATGGTACTACTGCAATGCCCCTCGGTCTTAGAACCGCTAGAAGGGACCCGAGTACCTTTGTGAAAATCCTTGGAGCAGTAGCTAATCCGAATGGGAGGGCCACAAATTGGTAATGTTTGTCCAGAAAGGCGAACCTTAGGAACTGATGATGTTCTTTGTGGATAGGAATATGTAGGTACGCATCCTTTAGATCCACGGTAGTCATAAATTGACCTTCCTGGATAGTGGGTAGAATCGTTCGAATGGTTTCCATTTTGAACGATGGTACCCTGAGAAATTTGTTTAGGATCTTTAAATCCAGAATTGGTCTGAAGGTTCCCTCTTTTTTGGGAACTACGAACAGATTTGAGTAAAATCCCATTCCTTGTTCCGTCATTGGAACTGGGTGTATCACTCCCATCTTTAACAGGTCTTCTACACAATGTAAGAACGCCTGTCTCTTTATTTGGTTTGAGGATAAGTGAGACATGTGGAACCTTCCCCTTGGGGGTAGTTCCTTAAATTCCAGAAGATAACCCTGAGAAACTATTTCTAGCGTCCAGGGATCCTGAACATCTCTTGCCCAAGCCTGAGCAAAGAGAGAGAGTCTGCCCCCCACTAGATCCGGTCCCGGATCGGGGGCTAATCCTTCATGCTGTTTTGTTAGCGGCAGCAGGCTTCTTGGCCTGCTTACCCTTGTTCCAGCCTTGCATCGGTTTCCAGGCTGGTTTGGAATGTGAGGCATTACCCTCTTGCTTAGAGGATGCAGAATTAGAGGCCGGTCTGTTCCTGAAATTGCGAAAGGAACGAAAATTAGACTTATTCTTGGCCTTGAAAGGCCTATCTTGTGGGAGGGCATGGCCCTTTCCCCCAGTGATGTCTGAGATAATCTCTTTCAATTCTGGTCCAAAGAGAGTTTTACCCTTGAAGGGGATGTTAAGCAATTTTGTCTTGGATGATACATCCGCTGACCAAGACTTTAGCCAAAGCGCTCTGCGCGCCACAATTGCAAACCCTGAATTTTTTGCCGCTAATCTAGCTAATTGCAAAGCGGCATCTAAAATAAAAGAGTTAGCCAACTTAAGTGCGATAACCTCCTCATATGGAGTCTCTCTACTGAGCGACTTTTCTAGTTCCTCGAACCAGAACCACGCTGCTGTAGTGACAGGAACAATGCACGAAATGGGTTGTAGAAGGTAACCTTGCTGTACAAAAATCTTTTTAAGCAAACCCTCCAATTTTTTATCCATAGGATCTTGAAAGCACAACTATCCTCGATAGGAATAATAGTGCGCTTGTTTAGAGTAGAAACTGCCCCCTCGACCTTAGGGACTGTCTGCCATAAGTCCTTTCTGGGGTCGACCATAGGAAATAATTTCTTAAATATAGGAGGGGGAACAAAAGGTATGCCGGGCTTCTCCCACTCCTTATTCACTATGTCCGCCACCCGCTTGGGTATAGGAAAAGCGTCGGGGTGCACCGGAACCTCTAGGAACTTGTCCATCTTGCATAATTTTTCTGGAATGACCAAGTTGTCACAATCATCCAGAATAGATAACACCTCCTTAAGCAGTGCGCGGAGATGTTCTAATTTAAATTTAAATGTCACAACATCAGGTTCAGCCTGTTGAGAAATTTTTCCTGAATCTGAAATTTCCCCATCTGACAAAACCTCCCTCATGGCCCCTTCAGATTGGTGTGAGGGTATGACAGAACAATTATCATCAGCGCCCTCCTGCTCTTCAGTGTTTAAAACAGAGCAATCGCGCTTTCTCTGATATGCAGGCATTTTGGATAAAATATTTGCTATGGAGTTATCCATTACAGCCGTCAATTATTGCATGGTAATAAGCATTGGCGCGCTAGAAGTACTAGGGGCCTCCTGCGTGGGCAAAACTGGTATAGACACAGAAGGAGATGATGTAGAACCATGTCTACTCCCTTCATCTGATGAATCATCTTGGGCAACTTCATTATCTGTGACAGTATTGTCCTTACATTGTTTGGACGCTATGGCACAATTATCACACAATTTTGAAGGGGGAGACACATTGACATTCATACATATAGAACATAGCTTATCTGAAGGCACAGACATGTTAAACAGGCTTAAACTTGTCAATAAAGCACAAAAACCGTTTTAAAACAAAACCGTTACTGTCTCTTTAAATTTTAAACAGAGCACACTTTATTACTGAATATGTGAAAAAATATGAAGGAATTGTTCAAAATTTACCAAAATTTCACCACAGTGTCATAAAGCATTAAAAGTATTGCACACCAATTTTTTAACCCTTAAAATAACGAAACCGGAGCCGGTTACAGATTTAACCCCTATACAGTCCCAGCTACAGCCTTTGCTGTGACTTTACCAAGCCCGGAGGGGAATAAGATACCAAATGATGCCTTCTAGGAACTTTTCCAACTAGTTTCAGGTCCTCACACATGCATCTGCATGTCTTGACTCTCAAAAACAACTGCGCAGTAATGGCGCGAAAATGAGGCTCAGCCTACAACTGGGAAGGCCCTTCCTGACTGGAAAAGGTGTCTAACCTAGTGCCTGATGTTAAAAAACGTTCCCCAAGTTTATAAGTGTGAATTATCAGCATAAACATGAATAAAATGTCCAAATAAAGCAATCGATTTAGCCCATAAAAGTGTCTACCAGTTTTATAGCCCATATTAAGTCCTTTATTCTGTTTGAGATAAAGAAAATGGCTTACCGGTCCCCATGAGGGGAAATGACAGCCTTCCAGCATTACACAGTCTTGTTAGAAATATGGCTAGTCATACCTTAAGCAGAAAAGTCTGCTAACTGTTTCCCCCAACTGAAGTTACTTCATCTCAACAGTCCTATGTGGAAACAGCAATCGATTTTAGTTACTGTCTGCTAAAATCATCTTCCTCTCACAAACAGAAATCTTCATCTTTTTCTGTTTCATAGTAAATAGTACATACCAGCACTATTTTAAAATAACAAACTCTTGATAGTAGAATAAAAAAACTACAACGAAACACCACATACTCTTAACCATCTCCGTGGAGATGTTGCCTGTGCAACGGCAAAGAGAATGACTGGGGTGGGCGGAGCCTAGGAGGGACTATATGGCCAGCTTTGCTGGGACTCTTTGCCATTTCCTGTTGGGGAAGAGATATTCCCACAAGTAAGGATGACGCTGTGGACCGGACACACCAATGTTGGAGAAAATGGGTTTAGTATCCCTTTAAAATGACATGCTCTTTCTGAATCCTGAATATTTAAATTTGACTTTACTGTCCCTTTTGGGTTGTTCTTTCAACAATAAGAATAGTCTTTTTTTCACATCTATTTTCTAACTAATAATGATCTGGATTTTTCTAACTAATAATGATCTGGATTTTTCTAACTAATAATGATCTGGTTTTTCTAACTAATAATGATCTGGATTCTGGCTAGAGCAAGTGTGTCTAATCACATCTCCTTCATACAATTCTTACATACCTTTTCAATGCTTGATGGAAGTTTGCCAGATGGGAAGAAGATGTGTTTTACAAATCTTTGTAAAGGACAAGCACAGACATACACAATACCGGAGAGAAAAGCTATCAATACCACCAAAACAGGTACAATGATATACTTCAGAAGGGAATGTGCGGCTAAAGAGAAGGGGGAAAAAAAATAACAGACACATTAGTATTAATTCATATTGTAACAATGGCAGAGGATGTTAAACATTAATAAAGATAGATCAACATTTTCATGTGTAATATGTAGAAATCTGCAAAATGCAGGGCCAGGGACCAAAAAAGATTATGTGAAAGACACCAATGTATAAATAGCAGGACTAATGCAGCAAGACTAAATAAATTAAGCCCTAAGCTACTAGCCAGCCCAAAATGTTACTTGCCACTTTTGATCCACGCCACACCTACTAACCCCCCTCCTCTTTGCATATGTTTAGCCAATGCAAAACACCTTATTGTGCAGTAATTTTTTAATATAGTATTTTTTTTAAACCATAAATTAAATAATGTGACATACAGTAATAAATTAACAAAAATAAGTGCATAGCAGTTAACAACATCAAGTAGGGTTCTGGGGAAGACAACAGCTGCACAGAAAAATGTTGTTGAACTGAGAGAAGACAGAGAGTGACATTAATGTGAGGTCATAGCAGACCTGGAAATTTTTTTTAGAACTATCATCTCTTATATATCTTTCTCCACTCTTCAATCTCTCTTTTTACCCCCTGCCTTCTCTCTCAGGCCATATCTTCTCTTTACACTCTCTCTTCGCTCTCCACTCTTTTTTTTTTTTTCTCTCTCCACTCTTTCTTATAGCTATATTTTTCTTCACTCTCACTTTTCCTCTCCAATCTCTCTCTGCCCCTATTTACCCTCTCAGAAGTAACAGTCTAAATACCAATGGGGTCCCTAGAGGCATAACATATCCTTGCCCTTTCATGGATATATAATATCCCTTTAGATATCGCCACTGTTAAATTTCCACTCACCAATGGCTAGTGGAAATTTTGAGCCATGTGTGTCTATATATAGATATACATACACATTATGTATGTATGTATGTATGTATGTATGTATGTATGTATGTATGTATGTATGTATGTATGTATGTATGTATGTATGTATATATATATATATATATATATATATATATCACATACACACACATACATAAATATATATATACATACAACTCAGATAAGGAGACTCAAGAGGGAGCAGACAATTCAGAAACTCCTCTAGCAGAAGAGATGGACAAAAGGAACAACACTTTCCATGAAAGTAGTTTAATGTCCAATTTATGCATAAGTTTAAAAGGAGGAGCCTGCAATACTTTTAATACTAGGTTAAGACTCCAAGGAGGTGAAATAGGACTAATAACAGGTTTAGTCTGGATTTAAGCCTGAACAAAACAATGAACATCAGGGAGATTTGCAATTTTCCTCTAAAACAATACAGGAAAGGCAGATATTTGGCCTTTCAAAGAACTGGCAGATAAACCTTTATCTTAACCATCCTGAAGAAACTGAAGAATCCTAGGAATAATCATGGGTAATACACCACGAAATGTAAGTTTTTCCAAACTTTGTGATAAATCTTTGTAGAAACAGGCTTACGGGCCTGAATCATAGTGTTAATCACACAGTCAGAGAATCCTCTATGACTGCGAACAAAGCGTTCATTTCCATGCCATTAAGTTTAGAGACTTTAAATCTGGATGGAAGAAAGGACCTTGAGACAGAAGGTCTGGCCTTAGAGGAAGAGACCACGGCGGGCAATTGGACATTTCAACCAGATCCGCATACCAAATCCTGTGAGGCCACGCTGGGGCTAGCAGGATTACAAATGACTGTTCCATTTCATTTTGGAAATCACTTTGGGAAGCAGGACCAGAGGGGAGGGGGGCAGATAAGCAGGCTGGTAAGACCAGGGAACTGCTAGATCATCCAACACCTCTGCCTGAGGATCCCTCAACCTCGCAAGGTACCTGGGAAGTTTGTTGTTCAAAAAATAGGTCCCATAGTTGTACAGTCAGAACAAATCTTAGTGGAGAGACCACTCTCCTGGATGTAGAGACTGACGACTGAGGTAATCTGCCTCCCTGTTGTCTACACCTGGGATTTGAATAGCAGTGATGAGGCAGGAATTGGTTTCTGCCCAAGAAAGGATTAGAGATACTTCTCTATCATAGCTAGTGAACTTTGAGTTCCTCCTTGATGATTGACATAAGCTTCTGCCGTAATATTGTCTGTCTGAAAATTGAGATAAGGATCCCTTTTCAATAGAGGCCAAGCCTGAAGGGCCCTGAAAAGAGCAGAGAGTTCTAAAATATTGATGGGTAACCTTGCCTCCATAGGATTCCAAACTCCTTGTCCTGTCAGAGACCCCCAAACATCACCCCAACCTGAAAGACTTGCATCTGTTATGATCACAGACCAGGTAGGACGAGCAAAAGAAGTCCCCTGAATAATAGATTGGTGATTTAGCCACCAGTCAGAGATAGGTGCGTGTTGGGATCTAAGAATATCTCTTGGGATATCCGAGTATAATCCTTGCACCATTGGCGCAGCATACAAAACTGAAGAGGTCTCATATGAAATTTGGCGAAAGTAATTAAATCCAAGGCTGCAATAAAGAGGCCTAGTACTTCCATACACAGAGCCACTGAAGGGAATGAAAAATACTGAAGGTTCATACAAGCTGAAATTAATTTTATTTGTCTCTTTTCTGTCAGGGAAAGAGTCATGGACACTGGAAACCTAAAAAGGTGACCTTTGTCTGAGGAATCAAGAAACTTTTGGGTAAATTGATCATCCTACCATGTCATAGTTGTGAGATTCTGCTAAATGAAAAGATTGAGCTAGTACCAAGATATCATCCAGGTAAGAAAATACCGCAATACCCTGAACTCTGATTACAGATAAAAGGGCACTGAGAGCATTGGTAAATATTCTTGAAGCTGTAGCTAGACCAAATGGAAGAGCAACAAACTGATAATGCTTTTCCTAAAAAGAGAGAGCCTCAGGGACTGTGTGTATTGGGATGTGAAGGTAAGCATTCTGTAAGTCTATTGTGGACATAAAGTGACCTTGTTGAACAAAAGGCAGAATAGTCCTTATAGTTTGCATTATGAAAGTTGGAATCCTTACAATTTTTTTTAACATTTTCATATCCAGGATTGCTCTGAAAGAATTTTCCTTCTTTGGTACAATGTAGAGATTTGAATAAAATCCCATCCATTGTTCCTGTAAAGGAACTGGAGTAATTACTCCCATATTTTCCAGATCTTTTTTTTGAAAAAAGTCTGAGCTTTTTCATAGAATGTTTTGGAATATAGGTGAGAAAAAACCCTCAATGTGGAAGGTCATATTCTAAATCCAATTCGATATCCCTGAGAAATAATGTTTTGAATCCAGAGATTTTGGACAGATTCTAAACAAGATTTTTGAAAAAAAATTAATCTGCCCCTACCAGTAGTACTGAGTTGGGGGCCGTACCTTCATGAGGTCTTAAGAGGATGGATTAGGTTTATTATTCTGATTGGATTTATTCCAATTTGAATATGGTCTTCAGACTGGGACAGAGGGTTTAGGGGAGGAGTCAGTTTTCTGTTCTCTGTTCTGAAAAAAGGAAAGAAAATGATTGGGAGCTTTAAATTTCCCGTTAGACTTTTTGTCCTGGAGAAGAAAAACTCCCTTACCTATAGTAATAGTAGAAATATTAGAATCCAGTTGAGCCCCAAACAATTTATTTCCTTGGAAAGAGATAGCAATCTAGTTTTAGATTTAAGCCATAAAGCTCTTCTGTTAAGGATAGCTAAAGACATATTTTTTATGTTAATTTCATGACATCAAATACTGCATCACAAATAAAATTAGTTGCATATTGAAGTAAATTCAAGAGATTAGAACTTTCAGGGTCAAAGGACAACTGCTGAGCTAGACTGGATAACCAGAAAGTTAAAGCAGCAGCCACATCAGCAATAGATATAGCTGGTCTAAGAATATAGCCAGTATGTAAATATGCTCTTCTTTTATACAATTCAAGTTTTCTATCTAAAGGGTACCGTCTTCTAGAGGAATAGTAGTGCATTTAGCCAGAGTGGAAATGGCCCCATCAACTTTGGGAACAGTTTTACATAACTTTAAGTTAGCATACGGTAAAGGATATCGTTTTCTTTAAACCTTGAAGAAGGGTTAAGAGAGACACCTGGTTTAGACCATTCTTTAGCAATCATATCAGAGAAATCAGGTATAGGGAAAATTTTAGGGAGATTGACAACAGTTTTATATACTGAATTCAAACGAATACAGGGTTTATCATTAGAAGATTTAGCTTCTTCAATCCCTGAACGAATGTGTTCAATTTTAAATAAAAAGGCTGAATTATCAGTTTTTACGTCCGATGAGGGAGTCTCACTGTTAGCGGAATCTTCATTATTTAAAGATACTTGAGTATTTTGTAGGTCATTACTTATATTACTAGTAGAAGGTAAAATTTGAACTGCCCTTTTTCGCTTATTTGAAGGCGGTAGTGCAGCTAGGGCCTTCGTAATAGCAACTTTTAATTGCTGGAAATACGCCATCTGCTTCCATATGTAAGGAGGAGACAGTAGCTGCATTAGTGCACATTAAAACATCATTAGATCAGTATGCAATAAGAAATATAAGCATGAGCCACATAAATGAGCTGAAAAAGCTACTTCAGTTGTTTTACAATAAGCACACAACTTTTGGTAGAAAGGTGGTAACTTTAGACACAGATTGGTGCTGATCCATTATGGCAAAAATTTTATAGAAAAATTAAGATGCAATAATTTCTATTATTACCCCCTTAAGGAAAGCTTTTTGAGGAAAGGAAAAAAATATGCCCCCTTTATACAGCGTTGCAAGGACGTAAAAGCGCTAAGCAAATGCAGCCTAAAAAGCAGTTAGTCAATTTTCGCAATTTCAAATGCTAAATTTATAGAGAAACAGCACACTAAAAAGGTGCATCTGATGTGTCATGACATGCATGATAAACAGATGCACCAATAGTGACGCATGATACAAAAGCATTACATTTTGGCACAAACAAATAATGTACTATAGATGTGCACTAAGAGGCACACAAAAAAAAAAAAAAAAAAGGGGGCTGCACAAACCTGACACATAATAATGCGCCGGGTTAAACATGTGAAGAAAATTTGTGGGCTATAAAACTGCTGCATAAATATGCGCCAGTTTGAACGCGCGCTTGTGTGAAAATGAGAAATATTTGGCACGAAAAAATAACATGGAAGGGGAATAGTAAGAATCTGTCCCTGGGCCGTACATATACATAGTATACATTGATAAACTTCTAAACAATAGTTAAAAGTGCCCAACCCATAGCTGTGTCTTTAAAAACAACAAAATATAGGTACCCATAGACACTTGTTCACTAATAGCAGACAGCCAAACCAGTACTGAAACATATCAGCAGAGGAAATGTAATAGAAGTTTAACGTTATTCTTTAAAGGGAGGCAGAAGATGAATCCCTGTGACCGAATGAAAAGTTTTCCCGTGAGGCGAAAACATGGTCTGAGGATTTAAGGTTTTTTGAAGATTGATATTTCTGAGCCTTATATTGCTAAAAGATACAAAAAAAGATGTCCTGAAGATCTAAGCGCACCCTTAGAATTTTTATTCTGGGGCAGAAAAAGCTCCCTTATGCCCGATACTGTGGCAATTATAGCATTCAACCCAGGCCCAAAAAGAGATTTACTCTGGAAAGTGAGAGGTGTTATGAATTGCTAGTATAAGGTGTATGGTGTATAAATATAAGTCACCAGACTATGTGAAACGTGTACATATTTACACTAATAGCTGCCGGGCTAAGAAGATGCAAGTACCTCCCTGCACATCAGTCCACTATGCATACCTCAGCTGCAGCAAATTGCTTCCAGTGGACAAGCCACTGTGTCAGCATGATGCAAAGGATCTAAATTAGTAACATCATCTGCAAACCTGGAGATTTGATGGACAAGTCCATATTTCACTTGGGGAGGGCTATGGGTTCACAAGGAGCAGCTCACTGTTTACCAGTAGATAGGTGGAAAAGTCCACATTTTCCTGAAAGGGCTGTGAAATTTCCCTCTGAGGAAAGACATTTTCACTGCCTGACAGAGAACTCCTTGTCTACCCCTATAAACAAAAGATTACTGCAAGGAGGATTCGGGCCTCATATTGGTTAGAGAAACCCCTTTCAACAATGAGTAGATCTTGCACTTCACTTTCTTCTCATTACTCATCAAGGAGAAGAAAATGACTGAGGATTATGGAAATTGGGAGGAATTTAAATTTCTGGTTTCTTGGGGTGTCTTTTTCTTCTTCCTAGTGGTCAGAAGGGGAATATTCCCACACAAAACTCATGGACGCTCACCATCTGATGAAACATTTGTACACAATTTCAATATAATCAGGTGGCAGAAACTAGCCAATAAACTCAGAAAGCAACAGCAGCTGATGTAGTCACTAGAAATCAAAGCCAACTATAATGTTACTTACATGCTAGAAAATATGTTAGTTCTTTATTCTTTTAATGCCATGACATTAATGAACAGATGTATGTGCCTGATAATTCAGTCATCTATTACCATCATTAGAATTATATTTAAGTAAATGTATAATAATAATTGCATTCATTAGAGAAAGTGCTAACTGGATTTTCTCTACCTGGAGTCATCCAAGACTTAAGGGGTAGAAAGAAAATGACAAATAAAATGGAGTAAGAAAGTTATTAGAATCAGGATATAACATCAGCTATAATATGTGAACTATTAATACCTGGGTGAATTGTAACACAGTCAATGTCACTAAAAAGGCCACTTTTGTTCCGTTGATATACGACTTGCACTTTTATGCAATATATTGCAGGTGCTTCCAAATTATCTACTGCAAAGTATGGGCTGTGTTCATAGTAATGATCCACCTGTAAGAAACAATACATGTGAAAATTGCAAAACTACTTCAATGTACTATTTAAATACTAAAAGGGACAGTCAACTCCAAAATGTTTATTGTTTAAAAAGATAGATAGATAGATAATCCCTTTATTACCCATTCATCAGTTTTGCAGAGAAAACATGGTTATATTAATATACGTTTTACCTCTGAGATTACCTTGTATCTAAGACTTTTTTTAAAGCCCCCTGATGGCAATTTTATTTATTATCTATTGACTTGCATTTTAGTCAATTAGTGCTGTGTCTGCCACCACCCATGGGCATGAGCACAATAATATCTATATGGCTCACATGAACTAGCAGTCTCCTGTTGTGAATAGCTAATAAAAAAGCATGGGATAAGAGGCTGTCTGTAGTGGCTTACGAAAAGGCAGACATTTAGAGGTTTAAAAGTATATTAATATAACAATGTTGTTTGTTTTATAGCTGGGGAATGGGGAATAAAGGCGTAATCTATCTTTTTAAACAATAACAATTTAGGTGTTGACTGTCCCTTTAAAGGGACAGGAAACCCCAAATTCACATTCATGATTTGGATGGAACATTTCATTTTAAACAACTTTCTAATTTAAATCTAATATCAGATTTGTTTCATTCCCTTGATATCCTTTGCTGAAGGAACAGTATTGCACTACTGGCAGCTATATGAACATATCTAGTTAGCCAATCACAAGAGATAAATGTGTGCAGGCATCAATCAGCAGCTAGCTCCCACTAGTGTAGGATATGAGCATATTATTTTCCAACAGGAGATACAAAGGGAAAGAAGCACATTTGAAAATTTAAAAGGGTGTTAAAATGACATGCTCTGTCAATCATATAAGTCTATTTTTGACTTTCCTATCCCTTTAATCACCAAGAGCACTCTTACAATATACAGCTTCCCACACTCTTACACTCACAAGTCAAACAAGTAACAAAAGACTTGATTACAATATTCACGATATTGGCTTCAGATAACTTGTTTTTTAGCGGATATAGTAAATGTGTTTTTTTGGGTGATCACAATAAAAACTGTTTTACGTGTGTGAGAGTAGCCTACTGTAATCTGAATCCATCCTGGTGTGTATATATATATATATATATATATATATATATATATATATATATATATATATATATATATATATATATATATATATATATATATACACTCTGCATGTTTGCTCAATTATATATTGACACATTGTTTTTTCCCCATTATTTAAAATTATTGATTGAAAAAGCACTGTTTTCCGATTTGGTGAGATATTCTTGTGAAATCAAGAACACTACTACAAGACTATTCTATTACTACAAAGCTCATTATCTCAGCTACTAAAACTGGGTTGTAACCGTTCTGACACTGTAAACTGTGAAACTGCAATAATGTAGTCCCAAGATGTCATGCAAATGGCACCATGTCTTTGTGACTGGGCATTCAAATGGAATCAGAACTTTGTGTACCAAATTTAAATAACGTTGCTGCAAAAACTGTACACTGTTGTGATAGGATTTTATCTTTGCCGTCACGTTGGCACAATCCCATTTGATACCCCGGTCATGAAGGTGCTATCCTTTTGAAAGCCCAGTAACAGAACCTGGTCACAAAGGCATCTTTCCTTTTGAAAGCTCAGTCATGAAAGTGCAATCCCATTTGAAATCCTGTTTAAGAAAATGTCTGTACTGAAAGTGACAATTACAACAATGCGAGTGTAAATTAGAAACAAACATTGACAGAAAGCGATTGCTACACACCATATCTAGATGTTGGGGTCCTAATTTCACTTTTATTAAGCTGTATGGCATATCACGTATTGGATACATATACATTTGTAATAAAGCTTTAATGAATCTAGACCATGTATAGATGTTGAATTGAATGAATGTAAATGGTCTTGAAAAGCATCAAAAAATGAATTGCGATCACTGAGATCGTTTTGGATCTGTGTTAAATAAAGGATTTTTTCTTCTGCAAGCTGAAAATACACCTGTAAACCCGATATTGTGATTGCGTCAAAACCCTTAAAAAAAAATAAAAAAAAATACTGCAAGTAATTTTTAAGAAAGAAAAACTATATTCCATATCTATAGTTCTAAACCTTACTAGCCCCTGCCCCAAGATCTGCCAAATGGAACACTATGACATGTACATGTTGCAGCTGCTAAATGCAGAGACTAAATTAAAGATAGATAAATAAATGATAAACACATACATGGACCCATTCCTTATAGGGACAGAATCTATGCTAAAGGAGTTATAATCAATCACTAAAAGTATCAAATGTATAAAAAGAAGTAACAAAAATTAAATTATTATAAATATGTACAAATGAAAAAAGGATGCACTCATATCTTTAAAATAAAAAGTCCCAACTTGAAAGGGTTGTGAAAAATTAATTCACAATTTTAATATATTTGTGTTTCTGTAAATGCCCCACAAACAATAGTATAATACTGTACACTTGCCTCTCACGTCATGTCACAAGGAGGAGTGGAGAAAAGACGTTAAACTGATCAGTGTAGCTGCTTGGTATAACATTAATATCCACTCTTTAGGGCAGTTATCACTTACAGAGACCTTACCATGTGTACTATATTGTGGCAATGTTATTGTATTTTTATACACTTTTAATATTTTTAATAAATATGCTGTTAAAGTGATTGCGCTGGATTATATCCTGGAAGTATAAAATAAGGTGTGCGCTGATGGTTCTATGCAAGTAGCCTGTCTGCAATCCTGCTCTATAATTATCCTTTTATACAGTATGATACTATCTTATTTTATTTTTTTCTGAGGTTTAATATAATATAAACAAAAGAAAGGGTGTGTTTCATAAGATATTAACCAGCTACACGCAGACATTATTACAAACCAAACAAACAAATTATTAAATAATTATCTAGAGTCTAGAGCACTGTTTTTTCCTTATAATCCCTTCTAGGGTGTCTCGCACAGAAGAATAGACAAACTGTTGTAGAATTAGGAGTATGCCAAGATCTTTCGGGATTGGAGCCAGTGAAATTAAAAACTATTCTAGGTTGCTAGATGTGCCAAAGTAATATAGATAAATCTCCTACCTTTCAAGTCAAGGCATGTGTGATATTATAGAATAATACAAGAATTGAATAAGGATTGGACAAGGCACAAGGCAAGTTCTGTTGTAATTCTGTGTTTTATCCACTGTTTGACTATTTTGTAAAAATGCTCAATATCTTTATATTCCTTTTTGCCACCTTTTGTCTCTATAACAAACTACTTTACTCAATTACTCCTTCCCCCTCACCACCTGCTCTGCTCATTAGCCCATCTCTCAACCTCACCTTACTTTTGTATTCATGAACTTCACACATTCCTAAAGAATTCCTAAAGACTCTCTCTCCCACCACATCCCAAAAACAAACAGTCTCATTACTGCAAATCTGCATCTCATGTCACTCTCCCTCTTGCTCATACTAGCTGCTGGTGACATCTCCCCTAATCCTGGTCCCCCACAACTTCCTAGCCTTGCACACCCATGTGTGCCTTTCAATAGACTTCAAAAACAAAACTCTGGTAACCTTAAACGTATTCCTCTTGCATCTAAAGTCTCCACCCCCTTCACTTGTGCACTCTGGAACTCTTGCTCTGTTTGCAACAAGTTCACTTCTATCCATGACCTCTTTATCTCCCACTCTCAATCTTCTGGCTCTCATAGAAACCTGGCTCTTTCCTTCTGCCGCTGCACTGTAACATGGGGGTCTTCACTTCAGCCACACTCCTAGGTCTGATAATAGACAAGGAGGTGGTGTTGGAATTTTACTTTCCTCTCATTGCACCTTTTAACAAATACAGCCCTTCTCTTCCCTCACATTTTGTTCATTCGAAACACACACAATTCGCTTATCTTCTCCCCTCTCTATACGTATTGCAGTCATATACCACCCCCCTGGCTCATCAACTTTATTTCTAGATCACTTTGCTGCCTGGCTACCTTATTTCCTTTCCTCAGACACCCCTGCCCTCATTCTTGGTGACATCATCCTCCCTGTTGACAACCCCACTGCCTCCTCTGCAAAACAACTTCTGCAACTCACTTCCTCTTTCGGCCTTTCACAATGGACTGACTCTCCCACTCACAAAGATGGTCACTCGCTTGATCTGATTTTCAACTATCGATGCACTCTCTCAAACTCAACTCACTAACTCCCCTTTTCCTCTTTCGGACCATCATCTCCTCACTTGTAACATCAAATCCATACCTACAAATCTCCCTCCTTCTACCGCTCACACCAAACTTCACAGAAGCATCAAGTCATTAGATCAGAAACAGCTTGCTAGCTCTCTTGAACCTCTCCTCTCTTCCATCCCCTCCTTTTCCTGCCCTGATTAATCTGCCACTATAACTCCACCCTTACATCGGTCCTTGACAATCTGGCCCCACCTACTATAGCTCAGAAATCATACACTCATCCTCAGCCCTGGCATACTCCTCTGACACGGTACCTACGCAGATGTTCCCGTACTGCTGAGCGACACTGGAGAAAACCTCGGAGTTCAGCTGACTTTCTTCACTATAAGTTCATCTTGAACTCTTACTATTCTGCCCTTAATCTCTATAAGCAACATTACTTCTCTACTCTTATCTATGCTCTTTCTTCAAACCCAAAATGTCTGTTCTCCACGTTCAATACTCTGCTCCGCCCACTGCCACCTCCTACTACAACTTCTCTCTCAGCTCAAGATTTTGCCAGCTACTTCAATGACAAAATAGACTCCATCAGAAATGAAATCAGCTCTCAACATGCTACCGGTCTCAAACCTCCTCAAAACCTCACAATCATCCAAAACCCACATAGCCATAAATGTATCTGTTTTGTCCACTACAGAGGATGAAGTTTCTGCCCTTATACTATCCTCTCATCTCACTACCTGTCCCCTCGAACCATCCCCTCACAGCTACTCCCCGCCCTCTCTTCTACTCTTACCCCTATACTCACATCTTCAACCTCTCCCTCAGCACTGGTATATTTCCCTCATCTCTTAAATACGCATTGGTCACACCTATCCTCAAAAAACCTTCTCTCGACCAACCTCCCCATCCAACTACCGCCCTATTTCCCTACTGCCTCAAAGCTTCTCAAAAAGCTAGTTTATGTACATCTATCCCATTTCCTAAAACTAAACTCCCTCCTTGACCCACTGCAATCTGGATTTCGTCCCCACCACTCCACTGAGACAGCAATTGTTAAGGTTACAAATTACCTACTTACAGCAAAATCCAAAGGCCACTTCTCTCTACTTATCCTCTTTGATCTGTCTGCAGCCTTTAATACTGTCGACCACCCTCTTTTGCTCCAAACACTCCAATCCTTCGGCATTTGTGACACAGCTCTGTCCTGGTTCTCTTCCTATCTGTCTAACCGTACCTTTAGTGTAGCCTTCTCTGGGGCATCCTCTGCCCTGTTACCACTTTCTGTTGGGGTACCGCAAGGCTCTGTCCTTGGTCCCCATCTCTTCTCAATTTACACATCATCTTTAGGTTCCTTAATAAAGTCCCATGGGTTTCAATACCATTTGTATGCGATGACACCCAAATCTACCTCTCTGCACAAGACCTATCTTCTTCCTTGCCAAACTGTGTCAATAACCCACTTTCTCATATTTCATATTGGATGTCCTCTTACCTTAAGCTAAATCTCTCCAAAACTGAGCTACTTATTTCCCCCCTTCTTCAAAAATCGATAGTTGATAACTCCATCATTACCACTACCCCACATGCTCGATGTCTTGGGGTCACACTTGATCTTTCTTTCACTCCTCACATTCAGTCCTTGGCTAAAGCCTGCCACTTCCACCTTAAAAACCATCTCTAAAATTAGACATTTCCTTTCACAAGACACAACTAAGATTCTAATCCACTCTCTCATCCTTTCCAGCCTCGATTACTGCAACTCCATCCTCTCTGGTCTCCCTAGCTGCCGCC